>NC_090069.1:3779157-3789562 GCF_038355195.1 Osmerus mordax | reverse complement strand
AAGTCTCTCATGCTCTTCTTAGGAGACAGGAAGTCGGTCATCCTGGTCCTTGAGGTCGTCAAGCTTCAGGTAGCGAGCGCCGTCCATCCCCAACAGCTCGTCCCCTGAAGATGAAGGACATGTCAGACAGTGAGGGGGGGGAGAGAGAGAGAGAGAGACAGAGAGCGAGAGAGAGAGAGAGAGAGAGAGAGAGAGAGAGAGAGAGAGAGAGAGAGAGAGAGAGAGAGAGAGGAGAGAGAGAGAGAGAGAGAGACAGACAGACAGACACAGAGAGAGACAGACAGACAGAGAGAGAGAGAGAGAGAGAGAGAGAAGAGAGAGATGAGAGAGAGATAGAGAGAGAGAGAGCAGAGAGAGAGAGAAGAGAAGAGAGAGAGAGAGAGCGAGAGAGAGAAAGAGAGAGAGATACAGCACCGTCCCTGACACGAACGCAAACAACACACAGTACACAGTAGTGAGCAGCCCAAAGCAGTCCTGGACTTGATCCAAGCGATGGAGTCAAATCAACATCAACCCGAGCCGATGGAGCCCAAATGGTGTAAATTAAGGAGATCAATAAGACGCTAACAGAGCGACCAGGAAACACGGCACACACCACTGTACACAAAACACGGCCTGGGCGCGGCTTGATGTGAGCATGCCTGTTAGAGATGAAAATCACACGTGGGGTAGTTTGTTTTCTGTGTAGGAGAGAGTGGCTGGGTTTATTGGTAAGAGGTCTTATTATCCTAACCACATGCGGTTAGCCAGAGTGTACACAGTCACTGTGCGTCATTTGTTCATCGAGTACATTCGCAGCTAGGCAGGAATCTGTGTAATTAGCTTATTGATCAATTAGGCTATGCCAGGCTGCATCCTCAGTGGTTCAAAATGGTCGGAACAACACTGAGCTGAGCGCCATCTATTGTTCCCCCCCCCCCCCCCTTCTGGTATTTGTAGTTCTTGTTGAGTTGCCGGACCTGTCAGGACATTGAGTCACGGACAGATGTCAACACTGGGAGAGGAAAGATGTCGTGAACACATGCCAATGACAAACCAACATTGTTACACTGAATAGAGAAGAAAGGGGAAAGAGAGAGAGAGAGAGAGAGAGAGAGCAGAAGAGAGAGAGCAGAAGAGAGTGGAAGAGAGGGAAAGAGAGAGAGAAGAGAGAGAGAGAGAGAGAGAGAGAGAGAGAGAGAGAGAGAGAGAGAGAGAGAGAGCAGAAAAGAGTGGAAGACAGGGAAAGAGAGAGAGCAGAAGAGAGTGGAAGAGAGGGAAAGAGAGAGAGAGAAGCGAGAGAAAGCATAAGAGAGGGAAAGAGAGGGAAAGAGAAAAAAGGAAAAGACAGACAGAGAGAACAGGCTTTTTTTCGAAGGAGTTAGCTGGACACAGACCGAAAGAATGAGAGAGAGCGTGCAATGGCAGGCACGAGATCGCATGGCGCCGAAACAACCGGACAGAGCAGAGAGAGATCCTACCTAAGGTTAGCTGCGCAACGCCTACAAAACAAATGGAGAGAAGCATATTGTTTAGGCCAGTGTGGAATGTTATCTCATGGCATCGCTTCTCTGTTCCAATGCTTGTCTGGCTCCCTTTCATGACACTGAAGCTGGGCTGAAAACCACCGACAAATACATCGCCCAGCAGCGTTTATCTCTCTCCAAAGAAGCCTTTGCGTACTCGGGGAAGAGAACGCCTCAAAAGAGCGCCAACCCACCCTCATCCTCCGAGACGTCGAGGACCTCGTCCACCGTCTCAGGGAAACTCATCCGGTGCTTCTCGGTGGTGATCTGTGAGTAACGACAGAAGGAGGAAGAGGAGGATTAAGAAAAGAAAGAAGCCTCACGAGGGGATTCTGGTCGGTGTCGTCGAGCCATTTCCGTGCCCCGTCCGACCCGCGCTGAGAGTGGCTCACCGCGGAAACGCTCTCCTCGGTGACCAGCTTCAGCACGTCGATGACGGAGATGTAGCCCAGGCGCTTGGCGATGCCCAGGGGGGACGTCCCATTCTAGAGGGGAGACACAGCCACACTCAGCTCGTACCCCGCAAGGAGGTGGACTTTCCCATGCAGAGAAAAGACTGGGAAGGCCGACGATAGAGGCGAGGAAGGCAAGGCCGTCGGACGAGAGGGGGGGGGCGAGGGAAGGGAGGGCCGAGTTTGAGAGGTCGGCGGGAGGGGAGGATGAGGAGGAAGGAGCGAGGGGGGGGGGGGGGGGGGGGCTCACCGTGGTGATCTCGTTGGGCTGGGCTCCGCTTTTCAGCAGCAGGGTCACGATGTCCGTGTGGCCCTGCTGGGCGGCCTGGTGGAGGGGGGTGTAGCCCACCTGGACGGGAGGAGAGACAGGGGCGGGGGAGAGAGGGAGCGAAGAGGAGGCATGAGGTGGAGGGAGGAGAGGGATATAAGTGAGCGCTGAAGACGAGTTGAACGTCGGAAGAGATAAACGAATGGAGAGCAGGGAAAGTCTAGGAGATCGTTTCCTCGAGACTCCTGGCATTGTTCACAACAATGTTCTGGTGAAACCACGTGTAGGACTGGTGATCTACAGAGAGAGGAGCGGAGGGGAGCGCGTCACGCTCGGTTTACATCGCCGCATATTTTTTCCCCCGATCTGTCTGCAGAGGGTGGGGGCGTGCTCTAGATGTTTGCGCTACGTACTGACAGTGCCACGGCGGAGGAGTTGTGGAACATCTGTGTTCCGATTGTATCGCATCGACTGCGTGACAGACCGATCGAACCCGTAAACGCAGCGGGGTCTCAGGCGGCCGCGCATGGGGATTGCATCGAGAAGTTGCGCTCCGTCGAAAATTCGCAATGGTGTAAACACACCCTGAGGGGCTGTCTGAGCAGAGGGTGTGTGTGTGTGCGTGTTACGCGTGTGTGTGTGCGAGAGTGTGTGTGAGAGCTTACTCTGGTCTTGCTGTTCACATGAGCCTGCTGCTGCAGAAGAAACTTCACCATCTTGATGTTGCCATAGTGACAGGCCACATGAAGGGGTGTGTAGCCAATCTGAGAGAGAGAGAGAGAGAGAGAGAGAGAGAGAGAGAGAGAGAGAGAGAGAGAGAGAGAGAGAAGGCAGAGATAGCGTCAGAGAGAACAAAGAAAGACAGAAAGAGAGAGATCATCAGAGGAAGACTGAGGGAGAGAACTGGCAGTTTTTTCAAGGGCCTCGTTATTTCCTCATTATAAACAGCCTGGACCCTGGACAGCCTCGCCAATAAAAAACCCTTTGCGATTTGGAGACAGCATCCTTTTAATCAGCGCTACACAGCGTACTTACATGTGGACGGTAGGCATCAGTCTGTCGTGTACACATACCAGCCCTGGTATCCTTACCCGTGAAGCAGCATAGACAGATGCCCCCTGTTTGACCAGGGTGTCTGCGATTCCAACATGACCCTCCTGGGCCACCAGGTGCAGAGGGGTCAGTCCATTCTGAAATTAAGGGGGGGAGAGGGGGTGGGGGGTCACAACGAGCAAGCCCATTCACGAACAGAACAGCTCGAGTGCACCTCGCGATGTTCAAATCGGAGAACCGACTCCCACAAAGCTCCGTTTCTCACTGGAGATGTTCTGACGTTCTCATACGTTTCATCTCCTCCATTCATGTACATCCCCAAAGCGCAATCGACTCACACACAGAGAATGTACCGCGTACATTTCCCCAAAAACGACGACGGGGCAGGCAGACCGACCTCGCTGCAGACGCGGCACGCAGCACACGCGTGTGTGTGTGGGTGTGTGTGTGGCCCCTAACCTTGTTTCCCAGGTTGACGTTGGCCTGTTTGGAGATGAGCAAGGCCACCATGTCTGGACGTCCCTCCTGGGCGGCCAGGTGCAGGGGGGTGATCCCCTGCAGGGACTCTGCGTTGGCAGAGGCACCGTGCTGCAGCAGACAGGTAGCCACCTCCATCTGGTTCTGCTTGGCGGCGATGTGCAGGGGGGTGTAGCCGTTCTGCAGACACAGACACGGCGTCAGCAAGGCTGGGCTGGGGGGCAATGTGTCGTGTCATCAGAAAGTGGTGTGTATCTAGCGCTGGGGGCCTTTCCCTGTGCACGTGAGACCAAGGATGAGAGGGAAGGATGGGGTGTGGGGGATGCAGAGAGATTGGGGTGTGTTGCACTGTGTGCGTGTGTGTGTGCTCACCCGGGCAGTGCTGTGTGTGTGTGTGTGTGTCTGTGTGTGTGCTCACCCAGGCAGTGCTGTGTGTGTGTGTGTGTGTGTCTGTGTGTGTGCTCACCCGGGCAGTTCTGTGTGTGTGTGTGTGCTCACCCGGGCAGTTCTGTGTGTGTGTGTGTGTGCTCACCCAGGCAGTGCTGTGTGTGTACTCACCCGGGCAGTGCTGTGTGTGTGTGTGTGTCTGTGTGTGTGCTCACCCGGGCAGTGCTGTGTGCGGAGCCTCCCTTGCTGACCAGCAGCTTGACCACATCCAGGTTGTTGTGATGAACGGCCACGTGTAAGGGAGTCAGACCGTTCTGAGGAAAACAAACACACACACACACACATCTACTATCAGTACCTTCTACATCGGGTATGACACAAACATTATCCCCGCACGCTCACGCGGAACGTTTACAACGCCGACTCGACGAAACATACACGTCTGGGATCTCGTTTCTACGCGACAGGGAACGGGGTCACCTCGCGAAGGTCGAACGCCCCCGCCGCCCCCCCCCCCCGCGTGACCTCTCACCTTTCCTGCTGCGTTGGGATTGGCTCCTCGCTCCAGGAGCAGCTCGGACACGTCCACCTTGCCGTACTTAGACGCCACGTGGAGAGCAGTGAAGCCTTTCTACTCACACACACACACATATGACAACACACATTCAAATACAAAGTACAGAGACCAAGGGTGGAAAACAAGGACTTAGGGAAAGGGAGCGGACACAGAGAGAGAGAGAGACAGAGAGAGAGAGAGAGAGAGAGAGAGAGAGAGAGAGAGAGAGAGAGAGAGAGAGAGAGAGAGAGAGAAGAAAAGGGAGAAAGATAGAAATAGGAAAGAGGAGGGGGGTGGAGGGGGCAAACACAAGAGGAAACGACGGCGGGAACCTTGGTCATTTTGGTCTGTTGGGCGGCTCCGTCCAGCAGGATGCGGGTGGTGAGCGCGTGGCCCTCGCGGGCGGCGATGTGCAGGGGGGTGTGGCCGGCCGTGGTGGCCGAGTCGGGATTGGCCTTGTGCTCCAGCAGCAGTTTCACCAGCTCCTTGTGACCCATGCGGGCCGCACAGTGCAGCGGCGTCTGGTCGTCCTGCGCACACAGGGCCCCGGGGTACAAGCACAGGGGGTCAGCGAGAGAGAAACACGGACAAGGCATGAGAGACAAAAACTGGAGGAGGAAGAGAGGGAAAAGTAGGTCTGGTCGTGAGGCGCAGGCCGTGAAGGTGAACCGTCAATGTCATTCCACCGAATCCGAGCCCGAGTGTGTGCACCTCGACGCGCTGTGTGCGCTTGTGCGCTTGTGCGTCGGTCACTACCTTGGCCTTGGCGTCCACCTGGGCGGTGTTCTGGAGCAGGAACAGAGCCACCTCGCAGTGGCCCGCCCTGGACGCCATGTGGAGGGGCGTCTCCACTTTCTGTCGCAAACGAGAGAGAGAGAGAGAGAGAGAGAGAGGTGAAAGGTCAGGGTTCGGAGCTCGGCGAGTGAGGGAGCCGAGGTGGGCGCTTTCGGGGGGCGTCTCCTTGTCGTCGTGGCGGCGGGGCGTGTCAGTGTTATGGGTGGAGGCCGAGAGGCCGTGGTGGGGGGTGGGGGGTTGATAGTTAGTCAGTGCTGGAAGGGTTAGGTCTCTCACCACGTTAGAGGCGTTGGGGGAGGCACCCCTCTGCAGAAGGTTCTTGACTATGTTCAGGTGGCCCATGAAGGCTGCTACGTGCAGAGGGGTCAGACCAGACTGCGGGGGAAAACACACGGGAGGAGAGAGGAAAAATCGCACCCGCGCTGTGGCTAACGGTGCTAGCGATACAGCGGCTAATCCGTCACTTGGGGAGCTCACCTCCGTGACGGCCTCCAGGGACGCGGAGTGTTTCAGCAGCAGGTCCATGGAGCGCATGTGGTTCTTCTTGCAAGCGATGTGGAGCGGCGTGAAGCCATTCTGAAAGACACACACGCGCGCACGCACGCGGCAAGGGTGTCAAAAGCAGAGTTTCTCGACAACGCGGAGCCACGACAGACTCGGCGGTGGACACATTTAGACTCGATTCGACGTGGACTTTAAAAATAGCCCGGGATGACTCAGCGGCACAGGAAGACAACATGGAGCGCGGAAGAGCCGCAGGAGCGAGGGGAAGCTCCGGCGAGGGAGCTACTGACCAGAGCGCGGGCGTTGGCCTTGGCCCCCTTGTCCAGCAGCACTTTGGCCATGCGGTGGTGACCGCAGTGGGCGGCCACGTGGAGGGGGGTCAGGTGGTCCAGGGTGATGTCGTCGATCTCCGCGTTGTACTGGAGCAGCTGCCTGACGCAGTCCATGTGGTCGCCCTGGGCCGCCATGTGGATGGGGGACAGGCCGTTCTGTCAGAGGGATGGAGAGGGAGAGAGAGATAGAGAGTGAGAGGGGGGAGAGAGAGATAGAGAGACAGCGACAAAGAGAGAGAGAGAGATGGAGATAGAGAAACAGCGACAAAGAGAGAGATGGAGATAGAGAGAGAGAGATGGAGATAGAGAGAGAGCGACAAAGAGAAAGAGAGAGAGGTGGAGAAAGAGAGGCAGAGCAGCGTGAGCCCACAGAGGTGATAACAATCCATAAATTCATCACACTAAAATAACTTAAGGGGGTTTTGGCAGAACTTTTTGGCCGAGGGACATTTGGCTTTGGCTACGAGTGCTGAGCTTGCAAATGCAGGTGGCACCAGCATGGTCCTCTGGTCTATTTCCCCTGCATGAGCCCCCTGGAGGACCCCTGGCCGACCTTGGTTTTGGCCTGGATGGGAGCTCCCTGGTCCAGCAGGATCTCGATGATGCGCACATGACCGTTCCTGGCAGCACAGTGGAGCGGGGTCAGCTCGTCCTGGATGGAGGGATGGGACGGAGCGAAGGAGGGAGCGAAGGAGGGAGAGAGAGAGAGAGAGAGAGAGAGAGTCACGATGAGAGCAGAAGAGGTGTCAGGGACAAAGATGAGAGGAGGAGAGAACAAAGAGGAGAAAGGTAGATAGGTCTGCGTCAGCTTCGTAAGACAGGATCCTGCTGAATCCAGAGTGCGGGGGGCGGCGGCGGCGCCGCCCAGTCACATACCTTAGTCTTGGCGTCTATTTGCGCCCCTCTGTCCAGCAGTAGTCTGACCATGATCACATTGCCCCTCCTGGAGGCTATGTGCAGAGGGGTGATACCATTCTGAGGAAAAAGGGGGAGCCAGTGTGAAATTGAATTCCACTTCTACGACTTTCAACGGCGACAAATGTCCTCTCCCGACTACCTTGCGACAGTTGAGGGACGATACCCCTACTGTGTCTGTGGCTGAGAGGGACTGACCTTGGGGGTGAAGTTGACATTGGCTCCTCTGTTGAGCAGCAACTGGGCAACGCTCAGGTTCTCGTAGTGAGCAGCGATGTGGAGGGGCGTGAAGCCAGTCTAGAGAGGGAGAAAGGGAGAGAGCGATAGAAAAGAGAGGTGTTCGTGTTCGTCATCGCACCAAGACGGCTATGACGTTATTGTTTTCGTGCCGATTCAACGCGACGCTATTTTCAACATCGATTTTTGAAAGTTCACTTCCCAGCAGGTCCTAATGACTGGCCAATCACGCGTCACACACGCACGCATACACATGGGTGTTACGGGTACCTTGCTAAGGACATCTGCGTTGGGGTCGTTCTGCAAAAGCACAGCGGCGGTGCGCGTGTCGTCGTTGCGGGCGGCGATGTGAAGCGCGGGGAGGCGAACCTTACCCTTGGTCCCATAGTTGATGAGCAGGGCCACCACGTTCTCGTGGCCCTGCTGCAGGGCTACGGCCAGGGGGGTGAAGCCGTCCTGACGGGACAGACAGAGGGGAGAGAGGAGAGGAGCGGAGGAGAGGAGCGGAGAGGAGAGGAGAAGAGAGGAGAGGAGAAGAGAGGAGAAGAGAGGAGCGGAGGAGAGGAGCGGAGAGGAGAGGAGAAGAGAGGAGCGGAGAGGAGAAGAGAAGAGAGGAGAAGAGAGGAGCGGAGAAGAGAGGAGCGGAGAGGATAAGAGAGGAGAGGAGAAGAGAGGAGCGGAGGGGAGCAGAGAAGAGAGGAGAGGAGAGAGGGAGGATGTGAATGAAGAGGAGGGAGAAACATGAGACCACGTAATGTGAGATCGCTGTCACAGATAGAGGAAGACAGGCGACGCAGCCTATGGGACGACAGAAAACGTGTCGAGAGCTTCCCTCACCTCTGTGGGCAGGCTCTGATTGGCTCCGTTTTCAAGCAGGAATTTGACAACCTCTAAATGGTTTTCTTGTGCTGCCATATAGAGGGGACTGAAGCCTTTCTGTAAAGAGAGAACGACTGGACAGTGAGACGCCAAACACAGCACCCTCGTGGGCGCACGCCACACACACACTAGCAAACGCACACCTGTTCACAATGACTGACACCAACACTCTCTCACACACACAGACTTACATTTAGTCATTTAGCAGACGCTCTTATCCAGAGCGACTTACAGTAAGCACAGGGACATTCCCCCGAGGCAAGTGAGGTGAAGTGCCTTGCCCAAGGACACAACATCAGTTGGCATGACCGGGAATCGAACTGGCAACCTTCGGATTACTAGTCCGACTCCCTCACCGCTCAGCCACCTGACTCCCTATGCTAATTCAGTGAGGTCCCGCCCGACTCACCTGTGACTGAGCATTGACGTTGGCTCCATAGTTGGCAAGCTCAGCCACCACTCTCTCCTGGCCTGCTAGCGCGGCTATGTGGAGGGCAGTGTTCCCTTTCTGGAGGTGAAACGCACAGACACACACACACACACACACAGAGAGATAGACAGCAGAGAGAGAGAGCGGGGACAGAGCTCAGCCTAATGACCTAGATCTCTATTTAAAAAGCTTCACACAGCTGGGAGGTCAATCCCAGGGGTAATACAATCACATCGTTCTGAGCATGACTCCAGAGTTATGACTCGATCGGAGAAGCGAGGAGGTGAATCAGCACTATCAATCTACAGTACTCGGTTCGTACCCGATACAAAAACGGTGATATACGTTTTTTTTTATAAGGTCCTTCGCTTCCTTATGAAGTCCAGGATACAAACTGCACGGGAGCAGGTCGAGGTTTACCTTGGTTGTGGTTTCCAAGACAATTCCAGCATGTAGTAGCTCCAGCACCATTTTGACGTGGCCCTCTTTAGAGGCCAGGTGTAACCCGTTAAGACCATTCTGGAGAGAGAGAGAGGGGGGGGGGGGATCAAAAGAGAAGCCCTGAGACTCAGACGCTGTCTGTGGTGTGTGTGGTGTGTGTGGAGTGTGTGTGTGAGAATGGGTGAGTGAGGAAATCGAATCACAATTGGCATTGGCAGAGACCTGAGCCACCACGGCTTCTGCAGAAGGTACATATTTGGGCGAAGGCGCCGAAACGGTGTGTGTGCGTGTGTGACAGGAATGCTTGATCGAGGTGTTGCCTGGTTGCAGACAAGACACGCAACTAGCACATTCTGTGCCCTAGACCAGCCCGCAGTACCTCTGCTGACCACCGGGAGACTCTGTGAACTCGACTCTCTGGTCTTCCTCCCTCATACTGCAGTGTCACATAATTGTTTTGGATAACGTACTGCTGCCGGGGAGGAACATCGCAGTCTGAGAGAAGGAAGACAGACACGTGAACCCACACGGGAGAGCCTGGATGTTCCTAACACGCTAAAAGATACACACACACACACACACAGCCTTTAAATCAACAGTGTGTTTTGGGTAGCGCTGGCAGGTTGGAAACTGAATAGACGTCAAATGCTTAAATCATTTAAGCTGTTGAGGAAACCTTCCAAACCCGAGCTCAGGACTCCAATTTGTGCTCCCTGGGTAAGTGCGCGCATCGTGTAAGCTAAGGCCTTACTGCAGTGGTCTGGGTTTGAGCTCAGCCTTGGGCATTTGATGCCTGTTTTTCCCCTCTCTAACTCTCCCTGCCTTTCCTGTCCACTTCACTTAGAATATGTCTTATGAAGCCTGGAAAATGCCCCCCACATATATCTTTAATCCCCAAGCTCAGACCACATTAAAGTCCGGACACAGTTACAACACCTAGAGCGTAAGGGCTTTTTAATCATTTAATTTAACCTATGTACGACAAAGTCTATGCATAATATATGACACCGTCTAGAAGCTAGATGTCATCTTAAAAATCCCTGAATAGCTTGACCATACTGTAACTAACACTATAGGAGAATCCTACCGATCCCGGCCCAAACAAATCATAACAATCGATTCACTGGTAATCCGAAACCCATTGACTTTTCATCTTGGTGACCCTGGCCTGAGC
>NC_090069.1:3769157-3774157 GCF_038355195.1 Osmerus mordax | reverse complement strand
GACGCACGACATTGTACACAGACATATACAGTGCTTACCACGAAACTTGTTCATACAGTCAGTACACAAAGTCATCACGTTCTGTACATGTGGCGAGAACATACTCACATACTCCGACACACACCACGGGAAGGTCACGCACGGAGAAGGAGGCGTTCGACAAACACATCGAGAAAAGGAGGGTCGAGACAGGAAAGTGTTGAAGCAGACACGCACACACACACGCACGCAGAAACGCCACGGAAACCGACCGCGCTCACTCGCCACAGAACGACACACGACATCATCACACCACTTCTGCGAAAAAATAAATAAATAAATAACTCGAAAACAAAAATACCAAAAATACCAAAGCGACGACACAAGACCACTGGCATGAACAGAGGCG
The DNA here is from genome assembly GCF_038355195.1 of Osmerus mordax. Lineage (NCBI taxonomy): Eukaryota > Metazoa > Chordata > Actinopteri > Osmeriformes > Osmeridae > Osmerus > Osmerus mordax. The sequence goes on along the minus strand of NC_090069.1, from coordinate 3,773,769 downwards.
CCACAGGAGTGTAAAGAGAGAAAGTGTTGCAAGTACAGCATACAGCGGTGGGTAACAGGTACAGTATATTTACTCTGTCATCATAGTGCCACACTCCCCGGGTTGGGTCCAGCCTCTCAGAGCTCACGCTACCTGTCCTGATGGACTAACCAGCGCTGAACCACATGGGCCTAGAAGACACATCAACACACATGAAGACAAAGCCAGTTAATGTGAAAGACATACACACACACACACACACACGAAACAATGTCAAAGGGAAACACCAACGCAGGCAAGTGAGTAAGCCAGCACAGATCCCTTTAAAGGCGCGTACGGTGGCATCGAAAGTCATCCATCGAGATGAGAACTAGGCTTTTGTGGCAACTAAAGAGCAATGATAGACACGTTAAGAAAAGACATCGATGGTGTGTGGTGGATTCGCACGTAGGGAAAGACAGTCATTCCAAGCCAGGCGCCTTGACGATGACATCATGCGCGTCAACGAAAAGGAACAGGAAGATACTGTACGGACAGGAGCGCAAACGCACACGTAGTTTACACGCACGCACGCGCACACTCTCCCACACGCACGCACACACACACACTCTGTTTCGTTCAGGAACAGCCAGGAGACAGCGCAACCCATGAGAGCTGAACGTCAGTTCCACCAAGCTTCAGCTACCCGAGCGACAACTGCCTCTTACCCACATAACACGGTTTAGCTCGCCTCGCTAACAGTTTGCTCTGCCTCGACACAAACCATACAGCATATATATATATAACTATAACATATATACAATACAGGATCATGTCATGTTTATGACAATAATGTGCACGTGTAAAGACACCTTATGAGTAACAAACAATGACAATTGTGAAGATCGGTTACCCAAGAAGAAGAGGATATGTATGTAAAGTCCTGTGTTTTCTCCCTATTTGGAATTGCTCTGGCAAGAATTGTCCCTCATGCTAACTAATATCGCCCTGGGAACTGACTGTGATAAACGACAGATAACTTTCCACTTAGCACATTCGCCACGCGACTAATTATAGAAAAAAGGTTCTATTGGCAGATGTGGACAAAAGACGGGGTCAGATGTCACCATGGAAACACTGTCCCATGTCACAGGGTTAATAACATCCACGGTAACCGCTGTAGACATGTGACTTCAGGAGATCTTTTCACAGACACTCTGCTGAAAAAAGAACAATCCATTGGCCATGCACTTACCATGCACACACACCCCCCCTCCACCAGCCTTCCCCCCACCCCCTCCCACCCATTGTTACTATCCGGGAATTCAATGGACATTGAGTTTCAAAAAGCAACAGAGAACATAGTCTGGGAGCTCAGCAGATACTCTGGAACTGCAGGCCGACTCCTCTCTAGCCAAACCTCATTAAACTGATGAGGTCCAGTTGAAATGAGGAAATCCGCCCAAACCCATAATGATGACATGTTGGGCTTGGCGGGAAGTAGATAATGTAGCAGACTGGCATTTGTAAATTCAGGAGTGATGACTGCTGGAAGCTGGCAGTGTCACAGTACAACTGGAGTCTGGCTGGTCCATGCGTAGCCGGGGGAAAGCGGGGAATGTTCTGGAAACGGTAGCGTGCAAATATGCATTCGCGGCAGGAGAGAGTAGACAGACAAATACGCGTACACTTTCGCACTACGACTGCCGTCCGAGACAGACACAACGGCACACACACACACACACACACACACAATCACATAAATAGCCTGCCTGACGTCACCTTGTGTTGGCTCCCACAGACACCAGAAGGACCACAGAGAGACGGATCACAGTAATGAGCCCTCCAGGGTTCACTCACTCAAAGACCCCCCTTCTACGCTGTCACACACAGAGCTAGGCGGATAAACAAACTCTCACACGCACACGTGATTACAAGGACTGCACACAGTTCCGCAAGCGCACATACGTAGAGCGCGTGAGAACCCGACGCAACGCACGCGTCATTATCTGTTGACGCGGTTGGGAGGTTTTTGAGCTGCAACAGGCGCCGGGGGTCCCTGGACGGCCTGGCTTGGAGACAGCCCGGCAACCAATGAGAGCGCGGCGACAGCAGAAGGGGACTGAGAAGACACACGAGCTGCTTATACACTGGCAGGAAGGGAAGGTCATACTGGTCCTGGCATCCAAAACACAACACAACAACCCTCTCTAATTATAACCCGCCGTCTCATCGTCACCCGGGCGCTCGAGTCCTTCTTGTAACGTTTAAAGTCTCTATTTTCGTCTCGCCTCCTCTTCTTTGTAGAACTGTTGCCTGACTGATTTGGTGCGTTGTTTTATTTTAAATTAACGTACTGTATATATGTTATATGTACGTATATATACAGTATAGTAAAGGGATGACTTGACATACAGCTCTCCTAAACCGACACCAAAACCAACACCAGCACCATCACCAGTTCTACCACCAATAACGATAAGAGCACCAATACCAGTGCTTTCCAACAGACTTTGTCACGATTTAGACATTACATCGCTTTAAACGAATATGAAAACATTTCCTAGTCGACAGAAAACGACATCACTGACATCAATTCCATTATTTGCTAGACAAAGGTTGTAAATTCCCAGAAATCGTTGCATCCCATGTGCATAACTGGCAAGATGGATTCACGGCCTAGAGAATGAAGAATCAATAACCCTGCTAGAAACCCTCCAGAGTGGGATGTGATCAAATATTCATGGATGGCAAGACTTTCAGAGCGTGTGCGTACTTGTGCATGTGTATCAGAATGAGGCAGACACGACCCTCGCACAAACACAGACCTGTGCAAAAACACACGCACGCGCCAGACATGCGCGTACCCTTCCTGGACTAACCAGTGCCACGCGTCAACCCACTAGAAGCCCAGTCGACTAGTTCACGATGAAGAGGAGCGGGCCCCCGAAAAAAGCCACCGAACTCCTCCGACCTCATGAAAGCGTAATGAGACACACCGAAATAAGGAGCTTCCTGTTGTCTCCTCTGCCTCCTGTGCTAAAACGGAGGCCCTGAAATATTTATAGTCTCTGTCAGGCCACTGCGTCTGCCTACCATTACAATCAAAGCATACTTTCGTTTCACTTTTATCTCGCTACTTCTCTCTCTACTTATGTCTGTAACACAGTATGCTCCTCCAGTGACTCAAAAGACAAGAACTACAGTGTGAATACATGCCAATAAGGAACACAAAAAACAAATAGTTTGAGTCCATGACTTTCCAAGCAGACCACAGAGATGGCAGCTGCAATGTTGAAGCGCCTAGTCGAGCTGTTATGCAAGAAAGACTATGGTTAGGTTCTCAGTTCTGTGATCAACCTGCCAGTCGTCCTCCGTGACATGCCACCAAAACACTGTCCCCAGTTGACCTCCCACTGAGGACCCCTCTGTCCCTCTCGATCAGTTCGAAAGGGTCGAATCCTGTCATTCCTATCCCATTTCATCACTCAACTATCCACCTTCAGCATTCCCATACTCTCTCTCGCTCTCTCGCTCACTCTCTCTCGCTCCCCTGGCCCTGTCTCAGCTCCCTCTTTTCTTCCTATCTCTCTCTCTCTCTCTCCTCTCTCTCTCTCTCTCTCTCTCTCTCTCTCTCTCTCTCTCTCTCTCTCTCTTTCTTTCCCTATCCCTACCTCTCTCCCCCTCTCTCTTCTTCCTGTCTCTCCCTCTCTCTCCCCCTCTCTCTTCTTCCTCTCTCTCTCTCTCTCTCTCTCTCTCTCTCTCTCCTCTCTCTCTCTCTCTCTCTCTGTTTGCCCGCTCCCGCGCCGTCGTTTTCCCTTTCAATATTCATGAGCACTGCAGAAGCGCTTGCCGCTGAGCATTTCTGGGAAGCGCTCCTCAAGAGCCTCTTTTATGACGTCCCCCTTGAATGTCATCGCTAGGTACACTCACCTCTCAGGCGGTTAGAGGAGGTGGTGCATGAGCCAGCACTCTGGCAGGCAATGTGCACATGCTGCATAATGCATAACATGACCATAACCCTAGTCACACGCATTTATATTCATAAATATACAGCATATCCTAAATGCCTACACTAAAATACTAACCCGGTGTGACCTGGAATTGGTAGTGAATGGCACGCAGGACGCAACGAATGAAATAACGATGTCCATTTATTTTTGTGTTTCTTTTTTTTACTGCAGGTACGGTTTGACGCGTCGTCGTGTTTGGGATATGGTCGTCATGAAACGACGCGGCGTCGCCGATATTGTACTGTGTCTCTCTGTCTGCATGGCCCGTGTGGGAGGGAGGGGGGTAGGGAGGGGGGAGAGGAGGGTGGGGAGGGGGGTAAGGAGGAAGAGGAGGGGAGGGAGGGAGGGAGGGAGGGAGGGAGGGAGGGAGGGAGGGAGGGAGGGGAGGGAGGGAGGGAGGGAGGGAGGGAGGGAGGGAGGGAGGGAGGGAGGGAGGGAGGGAGGGAGGGAAGGGGAGGGGCCCGAGTGTCTGAGAGGCACGTGTGCAGGTCCTGCACGCGCGCTCCATGACTCCACTGAATCCCACCGGAGCAATACACCATCACTGTGACAGAGGGGGGAGGTGGGGGGGGGGGAGAGGGAGAGGAGAGGAAAGGGAGGGGAGAGGGGGGAAGGACACAGAGGGAGGAGAGGGAAGGGGA
>NC_090069.1:3760241-3768957 GCF_038355195.1 Osmerus mordax | reverse complement strand
GAGAGGAGCAGAATTAGTAGGGGAAGGGTATAAATGAGAGCATCACATGAAAGAGGAGCAGTTGACCTTTGTGAAGGGCACATGAATACTGCAATCCCGGGACTGTACAGGCCGGCCCACGCCACAAACCCACAACCCCCGGATCCCAATCTCCCTTCTCTAATCCCGCCGCGCTGAACGTGGTTCGATTGAAATTTCCTACGGTGCGCAGAACTCCTCCATTCCAAAATCATTTTTTTTTTTTTTTTTTTCCTGAGCATTCCACCTGCAGGGACAGGTGTCATGGTGGACATTTGCGCTGGGGCTCACCGGACCACGTCAAAGTCATTATCGGAAGCGGGGAGGGTGGGGTGCGTGCGTGTGTGTGTGTGGGGGGGGGGGGGGGGGAGGGGAGGGGAGGGGAGAGGTTGGGGAGGGGAGAGCGCTCGCCACTTACGAAGCGCTCTTCTGTGAGTTAATGAGGCAGAACGCGACACAACACACAGCACATAAACAATTGGGTATGGTGTGGCACACGCACGCATCTTAACCAGTCGGCCAACGACCTCACACGGGCCCTACCTCTGGGAAGCGCATGTTCTCTTCGACAGACACACACTGAGCCTAGCACGCGACGTACGTGCGGCGCCGAAACACACATATATTACACAAGTACCCAAGAGGCCCAAAAGGTACTGTTCACAGGAAACTGCAGCCAACGAGCAATGACAAGCCCCATGTTTGCAAACAATATCTAGACCACAGACAGTCCTCTATAATAGTCCCGTAGCCACTAAGCAGGGTGCTGACTATCAACCAACTGACAAAACAAAGCTATGGCTTCGTGCCAGGTGTTTGAAAGTGACGTGTTGCTAATACTACCACGCCAGTCCTCCTTCTGAGCACGGCCCAGCGTGGAGCACCAGGGCTGGCCAGATGGACAGGACGGACAGGCCTCCTCCGGTGGCTATCTGCCTTTTCATAGCCAAGCACCCCCCTTCCCTCCCCACACACACACACACACACCCCTCTCTTCTCCTCTCTATTCTGTCTCAGAGAGCGGTCCGTTCTGTGAGTGTGTTATTCCGCCTGTAGCGTATAAACACAGAAGGAAAAGAGAGCAACCGACTGTGCCACAATCCTGATATAATGGTATGTTAACCCCCACCACACACACACACACTCTCTCTCTCCCTCCCTCTTTCCTCCCTCTCTCGCCCTTTCTCTCTGCTGTGTCGAGGCACCGAACTGAAGTTCCCTGACCTGCACTCATATAAATACTTCATCCCTGATTCAATTTTAAACTGTGGGTGGAAGAGAAGAAAGGCGAGCAGAATGAAGGGTTGCCGCTTCCCCTTTCCTCCTCACCCTTTCTCCATTATCTCTCTCTCTCTCTCTCTCTCTCTCTCCCTCTCTCTCTCTCTCTCTCTCTCTCTCTGTGTTTCCCTCTCTCTCTAATGGAAGTCAGGGCGAGAGGGGGGGTGGACCCATTAGCTTGCCTTTTGTTCTCTATATAGGGTTATTGTAGCTCCTGGCTTGATAGATTTGATTATAAATGAGAGGTAAAAAAGTAATTGCATGTTTACCGTCCAAGTCAATCGCAGCTGATTTGCATAATGTCGAATACAACTGTGGGCGAGGCACTCGGGCAGGCGTGCAGAGAGGAGGGAGGACGGCCACGCGACAGATGGAGGGAGACATAGATAGCAGGGGGAGAAAACTGGTCCCAGACATGGACGAGAAACGGAGAGGATGACCAATGGGAGCCAGAGTTTGTGCGCGTGTGCGTGCGTGTGTGGTTTTTTTTGCGTGCCGTAGGTCTGTTTACAGTATGTGTAACGGTGCGTGCGGGGATGCGTACGTGCGTGTGCGAACTCATCCCGGTGATCAGCTCTCTGTCAGAGAGCCAGCCGATGAATCGGCTCTACCCGATGATCCATCGCCAGTCGATACGGTCCCTCGCTGCAGGGGGACAGCCATGAGAGGCACAGCCACAGCCCCCTGAACAGCATGTCGTACACACACAGCACGGCCCATGCCAGAGCAAGGACACTGCTGCGACACGGCTCGCACGAACGATGATTTTGTTCACCTGCCTCAATGATCTCTTCGGCTTTACTCCTACAGCATAACACATGCCCTTTGCTAGGAAATGTATGACCTAAACAAACGCCCCCTAGCACCTCGGTCTACAATGTGCGTTGTCCAACTATCAACACTATGCCCTTAGTACAGACAGTTTTATGCTCCCAAGCAGGGTTCGAAGTGACCTATGAACTTAGCGGAATCCACCCCATCCAAAAATATTCTGGAATATTCTATCTGTATATTTTTCTTTTCATGTTAGGAAATCTTATGTTTGGAATTTAAGCATTTTAAATAATAATTTCACTCGTCAAGCTGCAAATATGTCAAGCCCTACAGACATGACCAATTATAAAAATGCCAATGTTGATATAAAAAATGATAGTCCTACTGTCTTAGTAAAGAGCGTTTCAGGGCCCACCAGTCGCCCCTCATTTCGAACCACGCCGCCCCCCTATCACACGCCCTTGGGAGAGCAACCACACTAGTCTCTGCCTGGGGCAGATACTGATCTCCAACCCGTCTCTGGAAGGGTCTCCTTTCACCCTGTAGCTTACAGCATGTATGCATTCATAGCAGAGTTGTACTGTAAGAGCTGCGAGGGAGGTGTGTGTGCGTGCGCGCGTGTGCGTGCGCGCGTGTGCGTGTGTGCGTGCGTGTGTGTGTGCATGTGTGTGTGCATGTGTGTGTGCATGTGTGCATGTATGTGTGTGTGCATGTGTGTGCTGTGCGTGCGTGTGTGTGTGGGTGTGTGTGTGTGCGTGTGTGCATGTGAAGTGGTGGGGGGTGCCCAAATGGCAGCACTTCAGCACATTAGAAGGCTCGCCGGGACACATGATACACATGACCTTGAGGAGGGCTAATTCCATTGCGTAACCTCCGCCCCATGTCTCCTAATGAGAGGAAGCCCAGCTTAGCTCGTCGACTAGCTGGCTAGTGACGGTCGACTGTGATTACCATCCTCCATGGAAACCTGGAGAAATGGTCGTGGAGACCAACGCCCAGAGTGACTAGAAGGACATTGCATCAATGAATCTATGAGGGACTTGTTCAGAGGCATTACTCGTTGAAATGAAGGATGGTTAATAGTCCTGTTGTCACATCTACTGCTATTGGTCTATACCAGACCCCACTGATGTGCGGTTTGTAGCGTAGCTACACGTGGCCGGTGTGTCGTGCCGTTTCATTGGTCGGTTCCTCTCCCAGTCCTGCTGACTTGGATGTCGTGTCGAGTCACCCTCTCCTCCCATCCCCCCTGAGGTACTGAGGTCTCACTCCCGTTCTGTATGGCACACTCTAATCTCCATGGCAACATCCATCATTTCACATTCCTGCTACTTGACCCCGGGAGTCATGATAAACTTTGCACAATAGATTTATAGCCATTACCCCTCCCCTGCATGAGAGTGCTCTGATTGGCTAGTCCTCCGGCTGAGGTGATGGATGACCTGATGAATGGGCGGGAGGAGGGGGAGCAATTTGATAGGTGAGATCTCCGAATGAAACATCTCCCTATCAGGGATTGGCAGAATGAACTCCCAGACTTCCTCAAACCTGAGCAGCCAGGGCTGTGTCCCCTCCTTTACAGCTGCCACAACTAAGGCAATGATATCTATAGATACTTCTAAAAGTATTTCAAGTATTTCAGATGTGCCATTCAAGTTACGGTCTCCCTTTTAGAGATGGCCAAATATCCGAGCCAGGGTTTTCCAAACAGAGGTGCGTCAGTGACCCAGGTCAATGGACGGCTGGTGTTTTTTGCCCCTCCGCCCTCCAGGTGAATCCTCTCCACTCCAGCACTCCTCTCATCTCATCCGTGTCCTTTCAGACCAGCGGGCTGGACAGAGACAGACGGCGAGAGAGAGAGAGAGAGGGGAGCCAAACCCATCTTAAAAAACTGCCAGTCCTGTGCTTCCTAGCTTATTTCGTTGAGGTGGAACAGGGGATGACTCAGGGACTAACAGATGCTGTGGAGAGCCCCCCCCCACCACACCCCCCCACCCCACCCCCCCCTCCCTGTCTCCCCTCTGGATCAGGTTGGCAGGGCGTCTGTTGGCAGAGGGCAGAGATTTGGGCTAAGAATTCAAATGAGCTCCAGCAAAGTTTCCTAGGTTCCGTGGCAGTTCAAATGAAGCTCTTGATTTGTTGATGAGTTGACGCAGAGAGCGCTGTGGTCTTTCTTTAGGAGCTGTCGGATGATTTTCTGGTGTGTCTGATTTCATCACATTAACAATTAAAAATGAGGACCTAAAAAAGTCACAAGCATTTAGAGGAATAGATATATATAGGCTACAGCAGTGGTTGTCAACCCTGGTCCTCAGGTACTCCCTGTCCTGCATGTTTTAGATGTTTCCCTGCTCCAACACACCTGATTCAAATGAATGGTCGTTAGCAGGCTTCTGCATAACTAGATAACGACCATTCATTTGAATCAGGGTGTGTTGGAACAGGGAAACATCTAAAACATGCAGGACAGGGGGGTACCTGAGGACCAGGGTTGAGAACCACTGGGCTACAGTAGATAACATCAGCTTCAGTATAATACAAATCCTCACCAACTGTGCATGTGGTATAGACAAGTATGTAACCTTCTGGCATAAACCAGAAGCACCTTTCAGACTGTTGACAATCAATTGTTACCCCACCACACACACACACACACACACACACACACACACACACAATGCTCTCGTAGGGAGCCCCGGGGTTGCAGCAGCTGTCAGTCCAGCTGCAGATGAAACATGTGGAAGAAGGCCTTCGGTTGGTCGACCCCCCTTCTCACTTCTCATCTGTCCTCCACACCTCTCGCCCCTTCTCCCTCCTTCTCAACTCCTTCTCTGCCTCCGTAACTCCATCCATCTTTACTCCCACCCTCCTTCTCTGCTTCCTCCCGCCCTCAGCTCTTCTTTCTCCCATCCCTTCCTTCCTTCTCTCTCTCTCTCTCTCTCTCTCTCTCTCTCTCTCTCTCTCTCTCTCTCTCTCTCTCTCTCTCTCTCTCTTTCCTCTCTATTGTCATGACATCATCGGAATGTTTGTGAGCCGTACAAGTTGTCTGGTATGGCTTTATCACCGCATGGCGACTACACGGCCAAGCTGCCACCAACAGCCGAGTCAACAAACTTGAGTCATCCGGAAGCATGGCTGTAGCGCGAACAGCATGACATCAGTCGCTTACCAACGTCTCTCAGTCATAGAGGGGGCTCCTCTCGATTACTCACTAATCTGTCGATTAATGCTCTTGACATGGTGGTCATGTTCACTGAGGTACAGAGCCCGCTGTAGCAGCAGGCACTTGTGGGTCTCCTTGGTGCTTGAGTGGTGCACAGTTAGGGCCCAACCGAGGGAGGGATGTACGTACAACATCGACCCCCCCCCCCCCCCCTCCCCCCGTCTTGTGTGTGGGGCTGGTGTCGTATCGCGTGCTCACCTCCTTGCTCCCTTAACGGGATTACGTCGGCACTAAAGGGCGGGACCTCACACATCTGTCTGGTCTGGAGCACATTGCATCGCCATGGGAGGATTAGAAGACGGCTAGCTAGCTAGCTCTTTAGCAATGAACACTAGAGGGAGGGGCCTGTGCATATATCGCATGCGGTCCATTGTCAGGCTTGTTTCGCTATGTACTGCACGCTTCTTATGCTCGGCGGGAGGTAGAAGCCACTGAGCGTGTGCAGCGGAGGCCCGTGAGACCGGGGGGACCCGAACTTCCGCTTCTTCCCCGTCCACCATACCCCGCCGTTGCATGGGGAACCGCGTCCAAGGCACCCTAGCAGGGATGCGGGGACAGCTACTGGCTGTGGGCAAGGACACACACAGACGTGTGGCTGTGCCGTGCATACATGTTTATGAAGCCTACCCCTATGCACACGCAAAGTACTGTGTGAACGCTATGCCCACCAGTCGATACAAATACATTCTCTGGCTCGATTTTCTTACTTCGCTGTATTTCATTTTAAATGCCATTTTCCTTCAGTAAATTGAGTAATAATGATTTGGCCTGCGCTGCACCTAGCAATTAGCACATATGACAGCGTATAAGGAGATGTAGCTAAAATTGACAAATACAACCTGCCAGCGGTGCTGAGGGTTGCATTTACAATCCGCTAGATAAAGTTGAAGCCAAAATCACATCAACAGTTACAGTAAACCAATTTGAGACGGGCATAACTAAATGAGTGGGTAGGATCTTACTGATCGATACTTCCACCAAGGTCAGGTGACCAGCAATAACCGACAGCGGGGGGGGATGGGATTGCTGTTGTACGGTGATGCCATAGCAACGGCTTTAAACTTGAAGTTAACCTCCACCCCTCTGACCTCCTCCTCTAATATTTCACACAGAGCCATAAACTAAACCGTACGCCTCCTACCTATCTGACTTTGAGGCGGTGTGTTCCTATTCAAGAAATGCTCTCCTGTGCAGGATGAGAACGAGACAGACATTCCGATAGCATGGGTCTGGGCCGCAGTGTAACTTTAAGCAAGAAGGGGTAAATATAGCCTGTATCTGAACTAAGAGGTGCTTACAGATCAATCTGACCTTGCTTCATTCTGCTCCCCCTCCTTTGAGTGCACACACACGCGGCGCGGCACCGCACAATCCCATACACAACCTCCCGATCACACACACACACACACATGCACACGCGCAGGTCCCTTGGAATCTGGGACACTCTGCTGTTTGGAGCCTCACACACGTAGGCACGCGTAAACATGTCCCAGCATACACTGGGAGTATACTCCAACTCTTGTTCCACAGGAATCTAGGGCGACGTATTTACTCCCTACGAATGCACGGGCCTGTAAATCAAACCGGCTGGGTTAGGTGCTCGTTCTTCATGGTTATTAGTAACTGAGCCTTCTGGATTACAAGCGCCATCTCTGTATTGAGCGATACGGCCCCTTTAATCAGCGCTCCACAACGACATCCCCCAGGCTAATTGGCACGCACCGACATGGCCACCGTTTTCTTTCTATGCGGCTCGCGGAACTTAGAGCAGGGCGCCAAGTTCTCTCGCCTTCGCTTCCGAATCCTAGCTTGGGTCCGATCCCGTGTGTCTACGGCTCCCACAGCGCCGGACAGCTCGCGTTTCCTCCCTGGGACACTGCTACCTCAGTCAGAGGGGCAGTTCTCGAGGACGCGCGCGCGCCTCTGAGCGCACACGTCCGATGGGTTCATCTTCAGAGGTCTGGTTCCAGGAGGTTACATAAACCATGGCGCCGCGCGCACAGGCACACAGACAGGCGCAGGTCGGGTCCCATTACGGTACACATCCGTTGTTCTCAGACAGACACATCAGCAGTCTTATTGCGGAATGATCGAAGGAAACAAACACCTCAAGGAGCATGGATATATTCAATCTCTATGTAGCGCCACCATGTTTGCACCACGGCCATTTCAAACAGATGCGAGAGCCAAAGATCACAGGGGCACAGAGTTGCTCTACGACACTGTTGCACTGTGATCTCATCTACACTGTTCAATGTAACATAAAACCCGCGAGTTAAGGAAGAGAGGGTAGGGATCGGCGTGTACAGCCTTGCGGCTGAACTCGATTAACGCCTGGAAGCCGTCGAACCGCTCCCAGAACACGACGGGTTTCTCCGGAGGATTCTCGCGGAACGTCGAATTCCCTAGCCACTAGCCGACAAGGCTCTGGAGGGACATGGCGTTCACCGAGGGCCGTCGGTGCAGAAAGGATTCCTTGGGACTGCCATGTCCAGCCATGCAGAACATTGGACGGCTGGAAAAAGGCAACGAGACGACGTGGAAACACATTCCTCGTGTTCCTGGTTGACGACCATGTTTGTGTTCGCTGGAGGGTTATCGATAATCCACCCCGCGTTGAGTGTCGATCGTGAAAGATTCGATCATGTCTCGACGATATTTCCCACGTCAACAGAATGACAAACGCACATTTGGGCACACTGATGCCTGCCATTTCTAGCCTCAGAGAACGATCCATTCTGGAACTCTCTCTTCCCTGCATCCTTCGTCCTCTTGTCCCTCTCCCATTTCTATATCTTTCTCTCCCATCCCTCCCTCCCTCCCTTTCTATGCATCACGGTGTCTGTATGTGGAGACCAGCGATAGAAGGGTCCCTCTGAAAAGCATTATTGAGGCAACATGGCCGCCCAGACGCCTTGACATCGCCGAGTCCGTTTTCCTACTCCGATAACAACCGTCATGTGTAATTGGGGGATCGTTTTCACCTCGCTTTACTCCCTACGTTGCAACCTATTTCCCCCCCCCCATCTCTCTCTGTCTCTCTCTCTCTGTCTCACCACTACACTGTAACCGCATTAAGATGCGTCCACTAGCCTGAACACCGCATGCTTAGCCGCTTTGAGAAAGGACGCAAAGCTTCACATTACGCTACGGCAGACGGCGGAGCAGGTACGTGGGTGCTCCTTTCGTACCTCTGGTTATATACCTGGGTTCTATATAAAGGAGCCACACAGAGCGATAAGTACTAAGGAGGTAATGGTTGGAGCTGTCATGGAGACGTCCCTGCTCCCCTTCAGTACACACAGGTAGAGGTTGTTTTTTAATGAAACAGGCCGCTCTCTATAGGTGGAACATGAGAGCTTAGAGTATATCCCTCCCTCCCCCTCTCTCTCTCTCTCTCTCTCTCTCTCTCTCTCTCTCTCT